>NW_027189135.1:996178-1013678 GCF_040958095.1 Procambarus clarkii
TCCTCCATGACCCAGACAAAACCCAGGCTGTCCAGCCTGGTGAATGTTGTCAATGTCCCATCGTTGCTCTGAGGTAACGTGATCCTGGCCTCCAGAGCAACGGAGATTCCTACCCCAGGGTCATGTTCCCTTGGGTCTGTGCTGACATCTCGTTCCAGGGCACCAATCCCAGAACGCTGTAGATCCCTCAAGCTCTCTGGTCTAGGCCCATCCGCCCAGAGTGTGTCCACCTGTATTCACACGTTCCCGACCGCTGTACCTGCAAAATATTCCCTCGGAGACCCCTGGCTCGATCCCATTATTACATAACCCCCTCGGCTCCTTACTCTCTCCCCGTATATAGCCTGAGCGCAGCTGCAAAACCATTGCAGCTGACCCTTATCCCTGCTTTGATGTCAGGGGGCGAATTTCGCCAATAACGTCACGTTGGCTTCACTTCCACCCCCCTTTTTTTCTAGAATAACTGAGTGTAGCCTCATAGCTTCCCTTCTACTCTACCTGAAGCTCTGTGACATGATCCCGGGGACCTTCTCATGCCTAACACTCAGTAATGGTGCCGATGAGGTAATATACAGTATATACATACACATACAGTATATACATACACATACATTATCACAATAAATACCTCATTAAAATAATTTCACAACTAATGTCACTAAATCATCATACTACCACTGGCTCGCTTCTAGCGAGATTCCTGTAACAACTTAATTAATGAGAAATTAATGTATGTACTTGGCTCGTCCACTGCAACCACCAACACCTGAAATTTTGAAATTCTACATTGTAATCTTATCCATAAGACTTACCCACTCCAACACACCATTACCTCTGGTCATCCCAACCACTGATGACATCATTATAACACCACACATCCCTACAACCACTTCCTGCGTCCTAACGCACCGACCTTGCTACGCCAATACTCACCTTACCGACCACTACCTGGCGCCCCTGCGCCACCATATACTCCACAACACCACACTCCATACCAGGCGTCCAAACGCCACTACACTACACCACCCACTGGCGTCCCCAACGCCCTCAACACAGCACCCGGCGTCCCCAACGCCCTCAACACAACACCCGGCGTCCCCAACGCCCTCAACACAACACACGGCGTCCCCAACGCCCTCAACACAACACACGGCGTCCCCAACGCCCTCAACACAACACACGGCGTCCCCAACGCCCTCAACACAGCACCCGGCGTCCCCAACGCCCTCAACACACACCCGGCGTCCCCAACGCCCTCAACACAACACACGGCGTCCCCAACGCCCTCAACACAACACCCGGCGTCCCCAACGCCCTCAACACAACACACGGCGTCCCCAACACAACACACGGCGTCCCCAACGCCCTCAACACAACACACGGCGTCCCCAACGCCCTCAACACAACACACGGCGTCCCCAACGCCCTCAACACAACACACGGCGTCCCCAACGCCCTCAACACAACACACGGCGTCCCCAACGCCCTCAACACAGCACCCGGCGTCCCCAACGCCCTCAACACAACACCGGGCGTCCCCAACGCCCTCAACACAACACCCGGCGTCCCCAACGCCCTCAACACAACACCCGGCGTCCCCAACGCCATCAACACAACACCCGGCGTCCCCAACGCCCTCAACACAACACACGGCGTCCCCAACACAACACACGGCGTCCCCAACGCCCTCAACACAACACACGGCGTCCCCAACGCCCTCAACACAACACACGGCGTCCCCAACGCCATCAACACACGGCGTTAAAATTACCAGTAATGCTACACATGCTACACCTAATCGCTACAATGCCAACAATGTCATGCACTATACTACATCCATAATATCAACAGTCAAAACATGCACAATTCACTACAGTAAATACTATGCATTATGCTGATAAGCCACTACATGTGCACTCCACTACACAACCCGGCATACAAATGCCAATACATAATCATGCACTACACTTGGCGTCCAAACACCAATACACAACCATGCACTACTCCCGGCGCCACACACCCCCACCAACGGGACACGCTCCATAATGCTACCTGCACCCACTAAAAATCTCCATGGCCCTCTCCAGGGTACACTAGACGGTGAACCCCAGACGTCAAATTATGCGTCGCTCGCTATGCCAAGGCGTCCATAATTCACTGCGCCTATTTTCTGTATCTACACCTGACAACGCCGGAACTCGCACAGTACTTTAGGTAATATTTCATTATCCTTAAAATATTCGATTTACACGTTACATGAAATTTAATTAACTTTAAATTACGTAGTTTTCACGCTTAATTTCACCTTAGCAACGGTTTCTTACTATTTCCGCCTTACCAACGATATAAAACAAGCTCCAAGGTGCGGCTCGCTTGGCCCGCACATGGCCCACGCTGGCCCACATTCACCCGCGCTAGTTTACCTCGCCACGCTGTATAATCAGCACTACGAACACTGTATAATTCGCACTACGAACACTGTATAATCCGCACTACGAACACTGTATAATCCGCACTACGAACACTGTATAATCCGCACTACGAACACTGCACTTGTTTTGGGTCCCGATGCTTCAGTGATCCAGACTTGCATCTTAGCCGTCTCTCGTTGCGGGAATCTGGAAAGAAAGAAATAAACCCCTCATGTGCCCCACAATGGCCTAGTCCCTTTAATTAACTAACTCCTCTGGCCTGGTCTCACCTGACCCTTCTTTCCTCCGTCTAGTAACCACCATTCTCACCACAACCCGACGTCTACCATTTCCCGAACACTCCCTCACCAACTAAACCAGAACCACACTTCCTTCATCTCGCAAAGTGTTCCAAAACCTGTTTGCGCTGCCACCAAATATGTCGTGACGCTGAACCCCGGTTCATTCCGAACACAGCGATTACACAACACATAACACCTTGCCTCAGCAACCGTTACTACCACCTATACTCCTACACACATGAATCACACATGAGTGATTGGCGTGAAGTCACCAGTGGAGTCCCACAGGGCTCTGTACTCGGTCCTATCTTGTTTCTGATATATGTAAATGATCTCCCGGAGGGTATCGATTCATTTCTCTCAATGTTTGCGGACGATGCTAAAATTATGAGAAGGATTAAAACAGAAGAGGACTGTTTGAGGCTTCAAGAAGACCTAGACAAGCTGAAGGAATGGTCGAACAAATGGTTGTTAGAGTTTAACCCAACCAAATGTAATGTAATGAAGATAGGTGTAGGGAGCAGGAGGCCAGATACAAGGTATCATCTGGGAGAGGAAATTCTTCAGGAGTCAGAGAAGGAAAAAGACTTGGGGGTTGATATCACGCCAGACCTGTCTCCTGCAGCACATATCAAGTGGATAACATCAGCGGCATATGCCAGGCTGGCCAACATACGAACGGCATTCAGAAACTTGTGTAAAGAATCATTCAGAACTTTGTATACCACATATGTCAGGCCAATCCTGGAGTATGCAGGCCCAGCATGGAGTCCATATCTAGTCAAGGATAAGACTAAACTGGAAAAGGTTCAAAGGTTTGCCACCAGACTAGTACCCGAGCTGAGAGGTATGTGCTACGAGGAGAGACTACGGGAATTAAACCTCACTTCGCTGGAAGACAGAAGAGTTAGGGGGGACATGATCACCACATTCAAGATTCTGAAGGGGATTGATAGGGTAGATAAAGACAGTCTATTTAACACAAGGGGAACACGCACAAGGGGACACAGGTGGAAACTGAGTGCCCAAATGAGCCACAGAGATATTAGAAAGAACTTTTTTAGTGTCAGAGTGGTTGACAAATGGAATGCATTAGGAAGTGATGTGGTGGAGGCTGACTCCATACACAGTTTCAAGTGTAGATATGACAGAGCCCGATAGGCTCATGAATCTGTACACCTGTTGATTGACGGTTGAGAGGCGGGACCAAAGAGCCAGAGCTCAACCCCCGCAAACACAACTAGGTGAGTACAACTAGGTGAGTACACACCAGACCCTTGAGGCGTACCACTCGGTTTGTACTGGAACACAATGAATGAACATATGGAAGGTATTTAAAGGCCGTCGTGTTTTGTCATTTAATTACAAAGAATAGACTCTGACAAATAATAATATATTAACATACTCTATTAGGTCAATACACTTCCAATACCCATAGACCACTTGACCTCCGCGATCACCACACACACTCGTAACTTCCGCCTAAGTCCCTAATACGGAATGATTACTACAACGCTCCACACCCGGTTAGTCTTACATTCAATACTCACTTACTGCAGACTTAACTTGGTCACTAAGATCACATCAGGCTCTCGCATAGCTGTCTGCTACATTTCGCTGCTGCCACAAACGGAGACCTCCGAGGACTTGCCAGTTCAACTCCCACAATCAGACTGACTCCAGTCAGCCATGGCCTCAACCATTTCACCACGCCTCTCGAGGAAGGTATAATCCGATTAACCTTATCCCTAGAGCGGTAACCTTGATCCTTGAAGCCTGACGAAGAATAATTCCTCTTTCCAGGAATTATTAATTTGGCTAAACAGCTTCGGTCTTAATCCATTGACCTTTCTTAGATATGTGATCCATAGTCTGTCTACTTACATGTACTTTCAATCATCATTCGTTAAGTGTTGTAGTAATGATCCTCTAGCTAATAATTCCTACTAACTTGTGGATTACAACATGATTGGGTAGGACACTGTAAGATGATAGTGGAGCACAGTGTAAGGTGAGGGGATAGTACCAAGCAAGGTGACAGGATAGGACAGTGTAGGCAGGTCGCGGCAGGTGTCAGCCCACCAGGGTCCAGGTGGTGGTGGAGGGAGACAACAGGCAGGCCGCGGCAGGTGTCAGCCCACCAGGGTCCAGGTGGTGGTGGAGGGAGACAACAGGCAGGCCGCGGCAGGTGTCAGCCCACCAGGGTCCTGGTGGTGGTGGAGGGAGACAACAGGCAGGCCGCGGCAGGTGTCAGCCCACCAGGGTCCTGGTGGTGGTGGAGGGAGACAACAGGCAGGCCGCGGCAGGTGTCAGCCCACCAGGGTCCAGGTGGTGGTGGGGGGAGACAACAGGCAGGCCGCGGCAGGTGTCAGCCCACCAGGGTGCAGGTGGTGGTGGGGAGAGACAACAGGCAGGCCGCGGCAGGTGTCAGCCCACCAGGGTCCAGGTGGTGGTGGAGGGAGACAACAGGCAGGCCGCGGCAGGTGTCAGCCCACCAGGGTCCTGGTGGTGGTGGAGGGAGACAACAGGCAGGCCGCGGCAGGTGTCAGCCCACCAGGGTCCAGGTGGTGGTGGAGGGAGACAACAGGCAGGCCGCGGCAGGTGTGAGCCCACCAGGGTCCAGGTGGTGGTGGGGGGAGACAACAGGCAGGCCGCGGCAGGTGTCAGCCCACCAGGGTGCAGGTGGTGGTGGGGGGAGACAACAGGCTGGCCACGGCAGGTGTCAGCCCACCAGGGTCCTGGTGGTGGTGGAGGGAGACAACAGGCAGGCCGCGGCAGGTGTCAGCCCACCAGGGTCCAGGTGGTGGTGGGGGGAGACAACAGGCAGGCCGCGGCAGGTGTCAGCCCACCAGGGTGCAGGTGGTGGTGGGGGGAGACAACAGGCAGGCCGCGGCAGGTGTCAGCCCACCAGGGTCCTGGTGGTAGTTGGGGGAGACAACAGGCAGGCCGCGGCAGGTGTCAGCCCACCAGGGTCCAGGTGGTGGTGGGGGGAGACAACAGGCAGGCCGCGGCAGGTGTCAGCCCACCAGGGTCCAGGTGGTGGTGGGGGGAGACAACAGGCAGGCCGCGGCAGGTGTCAGCCCACCAGGGTGCAGGTGGTGGTGGGGGGAGACAACAGGCAGGCCGCGGCAGGTGTCAGCCCACCAGGGTCCAGGTGGTGGGGGGAGACAACAGGCAGGCCGCGGCAGGTGTCAGCCCACCAGGGTCCAGGTGGTGGTGGAGGGAGACAACAGGCAGGCCGCGGCAGGTGTCAGCCCACCAGGGTCCAGGTGGTGGTGGAGGGAGACAACAGGCAGGCCGCGGTAGGTGTCAGCCCACCAGGGTCCAGGTGGTGGTGGGGGGAGACAACAGGCTGGCCGCGGCAGGTGTCAGCCCACCAGGGTCCAGGTGGTGGTGGGGGGAGACAACAGGCAGGCCGCGGCAGGTGTCAGCCCACCAGGGTCCTGGTGGTGGTGGGGGGAGACAACAGGCGGGCCGCGGCAGGTGTCAGCCCACCAGGGTCCAGGTGGTGGTGGAGGGAGACAACAGGCAGGCCGCGGCAGGTGTCAGCCCACCAGGGTCCAGGTGGTGGTGGGGGGAGACAACAGGCAGGCCGCGGCAGGTGTCAGCCCACCAGGGTCCTGGTGGTGGTGGGGGGAGACAACAGGCAGGCCGCGGCAGGTGTCAGCCCACCAGGGTCCAGGTGGTTGTGGGGGGAGGACAACAGGCAGGCCGCGGCAGGTGTCAGCCCACCAGGGTCCTGGTGGTTGTGGGGGAGACAACAGCGGGCCGCGGCAGGTGTCAGCCCACCAGGGTCCTGGTGGTGGTGGAGGGAGACAACAGGCAGGCCGCGGCAGGTGTCAGCCCACCAGGGTCCAGGTGGTGGTGGAGGGAGACAACAGGCAGGCCGCGGCAGGTGTCAGCCCACCAGGGTCCAGGTGGTGGTGGGGGGAGACAACAGGCAGGCCGCGGCAGGTGTCAGCCCACCAGGGTCCAGGTGGTGGTGGGGGGAGACAACAGGCAGGCCGCGGCAGGTGTCAGCCCACCAGGGTCCAGGTGGTGGTGGGGGGAGACAACACGCAGGCCGCGGCAGGTGTCAGCCCACCAGGGTCCAGGTGGTGGTGGGGAGAGACAACAGGCAGGCCGCGGCAGGTGTCAGCCCACCAGGGTCCAGGTGGTGGTGGAGGGAGACAACAGGCAGGCCGCGGCAGGTGTCAGCCCACCAGGGTCCAGGTGGTGGTGGGGGGAGACAACAGGCAGGCCGCGGCAGGTGTCAGCCCACCAGCGACGGGTGGGGGGTGGGTGGGTCAGTATTGCGGGGAACCCTCAGGTGGTGGCAAGTCTCGCGTCATCGGGGCGTCCCGCCAATGTAAAGTTTTCCTATTATGTTTTTTGTGTTTTCTTTACACAGAGTTTATGTCCAGCTGTAGCAACTGCTGGTTCTTATTGTTGGGGTCCAGCTGTAGCAACTGCTGGTTCTCATTGTTGGGGTCCAGCTGTACCAACTGCTGGTTCTTATTGTTGGGGTCCAGCTGTAGCAACTGCTGGTTCTTATTGTTGGGGTCCAGCTGTAGCAACTGCTGGTTCTTATTGTTGGGGTCCAGCTGTAGCAACTGCTGGTTCTCATTGTTGGGGTCCAGCTGTAGCAACTGCTGGTTCTTATTGTTGGGGTCCAGCTGTAGCAACTGCTGGTTCTTATTGTTGGGGTCCAGCTGTAGCAACTGCTGGTTCTTATTGTTGGGGTCCAGCTGTAGCAACTGCTGGTTCTTATTGTTGGGGTCCAGCTGTAGCAACTGCTGGTTCTTATTGTTGGGGTCCAGCTGTAGCAACTGCTGGTTCTTATTGTTGGGGTCCAGCTGTAGCAACTGCTGGTTCTTATTGTTGGGGTCCAGCTGTAGCAACTGCTGGTTCTTATTGTTGGGGTCCAGCTGTAGCAACTGCTGGTTCTTATTGTTGGGGTCCAGCTGTAGAAACTGCTAGTTCTTATTGTTGGGGTCCAGCTGTAGCAACTGCTGGTTCTTATTGATGGGGTCCAGCTGTAGCAACTGCTGGTTCTTATTGTTGGGGTCCAGCTGTAGCAACTGCTGGTTCTTATTGTTGGGGTCCAGCTGTAGCAACTACTGGTTCTTATTGTTGGGGTCCAGCTGTAGCAACTGCTGGTTCTTATTGTTGGGGTCCAGCTGTAGCAACTGCTGGTTCTTATTGTTGGGGTCCAGCTGTAGCAACTGCTGGTTCTTATTGTTGGGGTCCAGCTGTAGCAACTGCTGGTTCTTATTGTTGGGGTCCAGCTGTAGCAACTGCTGGTTCTTATTGTTGGAGTCCAGCTGTAGCAACTGCTGGTTCTTATTGTTGGAGTCCAGCTGTAGCAACTGCTGGTTCTTATTGTTGGGGTCCAGCTGTAGCAAACTGCTGGTTCTTATTGTTGGAGTCCAGCTGTAGCAACTGCTGGTTCTTATTGTTGGGGTCCAGCTGTAGCAACTGCTGGTTCTTATTGTTGGGGTCCAGCTGTAGCAACTGCTGGTTCTTATTGTTGGGGTCCAGCTGTAGCAACTGCTGGTTCTTATTGTTGGGGTCCAGCTGTAGCAACTGCTGGTTCTTATTGTTGGGGTCCAGCTGTAGCAACTGCTGGTTCTTATTGTTGGGGTCCAGCTGTAGCAACTGCTGGTTCTTATTGTTGGGGTCCAGCTGTAGCAACTGCTGGTTCTTATTGTTGGAGTCCAGCTGTAGCAACTGCTGGTTCTTATTGTTGGGGTCCAGCTGTAGCAACTGCTGGTTCTTATTGTTGGGGTCCAGCTGTAGCAACTGCTGGTTCTTATTGTTGGGGTCCAGCTGTAGCAACTGCTGGTTCTTATTGTTGGGGTCCAGCTGTAGCAACTGCTGGTTCTTATTGTTGGGGTCCAGCTGTAGCAACTGCTGGTTCTTATTGTTGGGGTCCAGCTGTAGCAACTGCTGGTTCTTATTGTTGGGGTCCAGCTGTAGCAACTGCTGGTTCTTATTGTTGGGGTCCAGCTGTAGCAACTACTGGTTCTTATTGTTGGGGTCCAGCTGTAGCAACTGCTGGTTCTTATTGTTGGGGTCCAGCTGTAGCAACTACTGGTTCTTATTGTTGGGGTCCAGCTGTAGCAACTGCTGGTTCTTATTGTTGGAGTCCAGCTGTAGCAACTGCTGGTTCTTATTGTTGGGGTCCAGCTGTAGCAACTACTGGTTCTTATTGTTGGAGTCCAGCTGTAGCAACTGCTGGTTCTTATTGTTGGAGTCCAGCTGTAGCAACTGCTGGTTCTTATTGTTGGGGTCCAGCTGTAGCAACTGCTGGTTCTTATTGTTGGGGTCCAGCTGTAGCAACTGCTGGTTCTCATTGTTGGGGTCCAGCTGTAGCAACTGCTGGTTTTTATTGTTGGGGTCCAGCTGTAGCAACTGCTGGTTCTTATTGTTGGGGTCCAGCTGTAGCAACTGCTGGTTCTTATTGTTGGGGTCCAGCTATAGCAACTGCTGGTTCTTATTGTTGGGGTCCAGCTGCAGCAACTGCTGGTTCTTATTGTTGGGGTCCAGCTGTAGCAACTGCTGTTTCTTATTGTTGGGGTCCAGCTGTAGCAACTGCTGGTTCTTATTGTTGGGGTCCAGCTGTAGCAACTGCTGGTTCTTATTGTTGGGGTCCAGCTGTAGCAACTGCTGGTTCTTATTGTTGGGGTCCAGCTGTAGCAACTGCTGGTTCTTATTGTTGGGGTCCAGCTGTAGCAACTGCTGGTTCTTATTGTTGGGGTCCAGCTGTAGCAACTGCTGGTTCTTATTGTTGGGGTCCAGCTGTAGCAACTGCTGGTTCTTATTGTTGGGGTCCAGCTGTAGCAACTGCTGGTTCTTATTGTTGGGGTCCAGCTGTAGCAACTGCTGGTTCTTATTGTTGGGGGTCCAGCTGTAGCAACTGCTGGTTCTTATTGTTGGGGTCCAGCTGTAGCA
The DNA here is from genome assembly GCF_040958095.1 of Procambarus clarkii. Taxonomy (NCBI): domain Eukaryota; kingdom Metazoa; phylum Arthropoda; class Malacostraca; order Decapoda; family Cambaridae; genus Procambarus; species Procambarus clarkii. The sequence continues at coordinate 1,005,825 of NW_027189135.1, forward strand.
ACTGCTGGTTCTCATTGTTGGGGTCCAGCTGTAGCAACTGCTGGTTCTTATTGTTGGGGTCCAGCTGTAGCAACTGCTGGTTCTTATTGTTGGGGTCCAGCTGTAGCAACTGCTGGTTCTTATTGTTGGGGTCCAGCTGTAGCAACTGCTGGTTCTTATTGTTGGGGTCCAGCTGTAGCAACTGCTGGTTCTTATTGTTGGGGTCCAGCTGTAGCAACTGCTGGTTCTTATTGTTGGGGTCCAGCTGTAGCAACTGCTGGTTCTCATTGTTGGGGTCCAGCTGTAGCAACTGCTGGTTCTCATTGTTGGGGTCCAGCTGTAGCAACTGCTGGTTCTCATTGTTGGGGTCCAGCTGTAGCAACTGCTGGTTCTCATTGTTGGGGTCCAGCTGTAGCAACTGCTGGTTCTTATTGTTGGGGTCCAGCTGTAGCAACTGCTGGTTCTTATTGTTGGGGTCCAGCTGCAGCAACTGCTGGTTCTTATTGTTGGGGTCCAGCTGTAGCAACTGCTGGTTCTTATTGTTGGGGTTCAGCTGTAGCAACTGCTGGTTCTTATTGTTGGGGTCCAGCTGTAGCAACTGCTGGTTCTTATTGTTGGGGTCCAGCTGTAGCAACTGCTGGTTCTTATTGTTGGGGTCCAGCTGTAGCAACTGCTGGTTCTTATTGTTGGGGTCCAGCTGTAGCAACTGCTGGTTCTTATTGTTGGGGTCCAGCTGTAGCAACTGCTGGTTCTTATTGTTGGGGTCCAGCTGTAGCAACTGCTGGTTCTTATTGTTGGGGTCCAGCTGTAGCAACTGCTGGTTCTTATTGTTGGGGTCCAGCTGTAGCAACTGCTGGTTCTTATTGTTGGGGTCCAGCTGTAGCAACTGCTGGTTCTTATTGTTGGGGTCCAGCTGTAGCAACTGCTGGTTCTCATTGTTGGGGTCCAGCTGTAGCAACTGCTGGTTCTTATTGTTGGGGTCCAGCTGTAGTAACTGCTGGTTCTTATTGTTGGGGTCCAGCTGTAGCAACTGCTGGTTCTTATTGTTGGGGTCCAGCTGTAGCAACTGCTGGTTCTTATTGTTGGGGTCCAGCTGTAGCAACTGCTGGTTCTCATTGTTGGGGTCCAGCTGTAGCAACTGCTGGTTCTCATTGTTGGGGTCCAGCTGTAGCAACTGCTGGTTCTCATTGTTGGGGTCCAGCTGTAGCAACTGCTGGTTCTTATTGTTGGGGTCCAGCTGTAGCAACTGCTGGTTCTTATTGTTGGGGTCCAGCTGTAGCAACTGCTGGTTCTTATTGTTGGGGTCCAGCTGTAGCAACTGCTGGTTCTCATTGTTGGGGTCCAGCTGTAGCAACTGCTGGTTCTCATTGTTGGGGTCCAGCTGTAGCAACTGCTGGTTCTCATTGTTGGGGTCCAGCTGTAGCAACTGCTGGTTCTCATTGTTGGGGTCCAGCTGTAGCAACTGCTGGTTCTCATTGTTGGGGTCCAGCTGTAGCAACTGCTGGTTCTTATTGTTGGGGTCCAGCTGTAGCAACTGCTGGTTCTTATTGTTGGGGTCCAGCTGTAGCAACTGCTGGTTCTTATTGTTGGGGTCCAGCTGTAGCAACTGCTGGTTCTTATTGTTGGGGTCCAGCTGTAGCAACTGCTGGTTCTCATTGATGGGGTCCAGCTGTAGCAACTGCTGGTTCTTATTGTTGGGGTCCAGCTGTAGCAACTGCTGGTTCTTATTGTTGGGGTCCAGCTGTAGCAACTACTGGTTCTCATTGTTGGGGTCCAGCTGTAGCAACTGCTGGTTCTCATTGTTGGGGTCCAGCTGTAGCAACTGCTGGTTCTTATTGTTGGGGTCCAGCTGTAGCAACTGCTGGTTCTTATTGTTGGGGTCCAGCTGTAGCAATTGCTGGTTCTTATTGTTGGGGTCCAGCTGTAGCAACTGCTGGTTCTCATTGTTGGGGTCCAGCTGTAGCAACTGCTGGTTCTTATTGTTGGGGTCCAGCTGTAGCAACTGCTGGTTCTTATTGTTGGGGTCCAGCTGTAGCAACTGCTGGTTCTCATTGTTGGGGTCCAGCTGTAGCAACTGCTGGTTCTTATTGTTGGGGTCCAGCTGTAGCAACTGCTGGTTCTCATTGTTGGGGTCCAGCTGTAGCAACTACTGGTTCTTATTGTTGGGGTCCAGCTGTAGCAACTGCTGGTTCTTATTGTTGGGGTCCAGCTGTAGCAACTGCTGGTTCTCATTGTTGGGGTCCAGCTGTAGCAACTACTGGTTCTTATTGTTGGGGTCCAGCTGTAGCAACTGCTGGTTCTCATTGTTGGGGTCCAGCTGTAGCAACTACTGGTTCTTATTGTTGGGGTCCAGCTGTAGCAACTGCTGGTTCTTATTGTTGGGGTCCAGCTGTAGCAACTGCTGGTTCTTATTGTTGGGGTCCAGCTGTAGCAACTGCTGGTTCTTATTGTTGGGGTCCAGCTGTAGCAACTGCTGGTTCTTATTGTTGGGGTCCAGTTGTAGCAACTGCTGGTTCTTATTGTTGGGGTCCAGCTGTAGCAACTGCTGGTTCTTATTGTTGGGGTCCAGCTGTAGCAACTGCTGGTTCTTATTGTTGGGGTCCAGCTGTAGCAACTGCTGGTTCTTATTGTTGGGGTCCAGCTGTAGCAACTGCTGGTTCTTATTGTTGGGGTCCAGCTGTAGCAACTGCTGGTTCTTATTGTTGGGGTCCAGCTGTAGCAACTGCTGGTTCTTATTGTTGGGGTCCAGCTGTAGCAACTGCTGGTTCTTATTGTTGGGGTCCAGCTGTAGCAACTGCTGGTTCTCATTGTTGGGGTCCAGCTGTAGCAACTGCTGGTTCTCATTGTTGGGGTCCAGCTGTAGCAACTGCTGGTTCTCATTGTTGGGGTCCAGCTGTAGCAACTGCTGGTTCTCATTGTTGGGGTCCAGCTGTAGCAACTGCTGGTTCTCATTGTTGGGGTCCAGCTGTAGCAACTGCTGGTTCTCATTGTTGGGGTCCAGCTGTAGCAACTGCTGGTTCTCATTGTTGGGGTCCAGCTGTAGCAACTGCTGGTTCTTATTGTTGGGGTCTAGCTGTAGCAACTGCTGGTTCTCATTGTTGGGGTCCAGCTGTAGCAACTGCTGGTTCTCATTGTTGGGGTCCAGCTGTAGCAACTGCTGGTTCTCATTGTTGGGGTCCAGCTGTAGCAACTGCTGGTTCTCATTGTTGGGGTCCAGCTGTAGCAACTACTGGTTCTTATTGTTAGGGTCCAGCTGTAGCAACTGCTGGTTCTTATTGTTGGGGTCCAGCTGTAGCAACTGCTGGTTCTTATTGTTGGGGTCCAGCTGTAGCAACTGCTGGTTCTCATTGTTGGGGTCCAGTTGTAGCAACTGCTGGTTCTCATTGTTGGGGTCCAGCTGTAGCAACTGCTGGTTCTCATTGTTGGGGTCCAGCTGTAGCAACTGCTGGTTCTCATTGTTGGGGTCCAGCTGTAGCAACTGCTGGTTCTCATTGTTGGGGTCCAGCTGTAGCAACTGCTGGTTCTCATTGTTGGGGTCCAGCTGTAGCAACTGCTGGTTCTCATTGTTGGGGTCCAGCTGTAGCAACTGCTGGTTCTCATTGTTGGGGTCCAGCTGTAGCAACTGCTGGTTCTCATTGTTGGGGTCCAGCTGTAGCAACTGCTGGTTCTCATTGTTGGGGTCCAGCTGTAGCAACTGCTGGTTCTCATTGTTGGGGTCCAGCTGTAGCAACTGCTGGTTCTTATTGTTGGGGTCCAGCTGTAGCAACTGCTGGTTCTTATTGTTGGGGTCCAGCTGTAGCAACTGCTGGTTCTCATTGTTGGGGTCCAGTTGTAGCAACTGCTGGTTCTCATTGTTGGGGTCCAGCTGTAGCAACTGCTGGTTCTCATGTTGGGGTCCAGCTGTAGCAACTGCTGGTTCTTATTGTTGGGGTCCAGCTGTAGCAACTGCTGGTTCTCATTGTTGGGGTCCAGCTGTAGCAACTGCTGGTTCTCATTGTTGGGGTCCAGCTGTAGCAACTGCTGGTTCTCATTGTTGGGGTCCCTCTGTAGCAACTGCTGGTTCTCATTGTTGGGGTCCAGCTGTAGCAACTGCTGGTTCTTATTGTTGGGGTCCAGCTGTAGCAACTGCTGGTTCTTATTGTTGGGGTCCAGCTGTAGCAACTGCTGGTTCTTATTGTTGGGGTCCAGCTGTAGCAACTGCTGGTTCTTATTGTTGGGGTCCAGCTGTAGCAACTGCTGGTTCTTATTGTTGGGGTCCAGCTGTAGCAACTGCTGGTTCTTATTGTTGGGGTCCAGCTGTAGCAACTGCTGGTTCTTATTGTTGGGGTCCAGCTGTAGCAACTGCTGGTTCTTATTGTTGGGGTCCAGCTGTAGCAACTGCTGGTTCTTATTGTTGGGGTCCAGCTGTAGCAACTGCTGGTTCTTATTGTTGTGGTCCAGCTGTAGCAACTGCTGGTTCTTATTGTTGGGGTCCAGCTGTAGCAACTGCTGGTTCTTATTGTTGGGGTCCAGCTGTAGCAACTGCTGGTTCTTATTGTTGGGGTCCAGCTGTAGCAACTGCTGGTTCTTATTGTTGGGGTCCAGCTGTAGCAACTGCTGGTTCTTATTGTTGGGGTCCAGCTGGAGCAACTGCTGGTTCTTATTGTTGGGGTCCAGCTGTAGCAACTGCTGGTTCTTATTGTTGGGGTCCAGCTGTAGCAACTGCTGGTTCTTATTGTTGGGGTCCAGCTGTAGCAACTGCTGGTTCTTATTGTTGGGGTCCAGCTGTAGCAACTGCTGGATCTTATTGTTGGGGTCCAGCTGTAGCAACTGCTGGATCTTATTGTTGGGGTCCAGCTGTAGCAACTGCTGGTTCTTATTGTTGGGGTCCTGCTGTAGCAACTGCTGGTTCTTATTGTTGGGGTCCAGCTGTAGCAACTGCTGGTTCTTATTGTTGGGGTCCAGCTGTAGCAACTGCTGGTTCTTATTGTTGGGGTCCATCTGTAGCAACTGCTGGTTCTTATTGTTGGGGTCCAGCTGTAGCAACTGCTGGTTCTCATTGTTGGGGTCCAGTTGTAGCAACTGCTGGTTCTCATTGATGGGGTCCAGTTGTAGCAACTGCTGGTTCTCATTGTTGGGGTCCAGTTGTAGCAACTGCTGGTTCTCATTGTTGGGGTCCAGTTGTAGCAACTGCTGGTTCTCATTGTTGGGGTCCAGCTGTAGCAACTGCTGGTTCTCATTGTTGGGGTCCAGTTGTAGCAACTGCTGGTTCTCATTGTTGGGGTCCAGCTGTAGCAACTGCTGGTTCTTATTGTTGGGGTCCAGCTGTAGCAACTGCTGGTTCTTATTGTTGGGGTCCAGCTGTAGCAACTGCTGGTTCTTATTGTTGGGGTCCAGCTGTAGCAACTGCTGGTTCTTATTGTTGGGGTCCAGGTGTAGCAACTGCTGGTTCTTATTGTTGGGGTCCAGCTGTAGCAACTGCTGGTTCTTATTGTTGGGGTCCAGCTGTAGCAACTGCTGGTTCTTATTGTTGGGGTCCAGCTGTAGCAACTGCTGGTTCTTATTGTTGGGGTCCAGCTGTAGCAACTGCTGGTTTTCATTGTTGGGGTCCAGCTGTAGCAACTGCTGGTTCTCATTGTTGGGGTCCAGCTGTAGCAACTGCTGGTTCTCATTGTTGGGGTCCAGCTGTAGCAACTGCTGGTTCTTATTGTTGGGGTCCAGTTGTAGCAACTGCTGGTTCTTATTGTTGGGGTCCAGCTGTAGCAACTGCTGGTTCTTATTGTTGGGGTCCAGCTGTAGCAACTGCTGGTTCTTATTGTTGGGGTCCAGTTGTAGCAACTGCTGGTTCTCATTGTTGGGGTCCAGCTGTAGCAACTACTGGTTCTCATTGTTGGGGTCCAGTTGTAGCAACTGCTGGTTCTCATTGTTGGGGTCCAGTTGTAGCAACTGCTGGTTCTTATTGTTGGGGTCCAGCTGTAGCAACTACTGGTTCTCATTGTTGTGGTCCAGTTATAGCAACTGCTGGTTCTCATAGTTGGGGTCCATCTGTAGCAACTGCTGGTTCTCATAGTTGGGGTCCCGCTGTAGCAACTGCTGGTTCTTATTGTTGGGGTCCAGCTGTAGCAACTGCTGGTTCTTATTGTTGGGGTCCAGCTGTAGCAACTGCTGGTTCTCATTGTTGGGGTCCAGCTGTAGCAACTGCTGGTTCTTATTGTTGGGGTCCAGCTGTAGCAACTGCTGGTTCTCATTGTTGGGGTCCAGCTGTAGCAACTGCTGGTTCTCATTGTTGGGGTCCAGTTGTAGCAACTGCTGGTTCTCATAGTTGGTGTCCAGCTGTTGCAACTGCTGGTTCTCATAGTTGGGGTCCAGCTGTAGCAACTGCTGGTTCTCCTAATTGGGTTCCAGTAGTAACTCGTGGTTTTCATAATGCAGTGTACATTTCCCCATCTGTATTTTCACGTTGAAGTTCCGACTCTTCTTGTTTCAATTTGCTTCGTACCCAGTTCATTAAAAAAAAAAACTGGTGACACCCATATCTCAAGTGCCTAATATATAAATAAAAATGGAAAAGTTCGTTTGTTCAAAATCGTTAATCTCCGAAAGTTCTTCACCGATTGTTTTGAAATTTTCACACAATGTTCTATTCGCATCCGATCAGGTTTTTATGTACAAATTATATTGATGTCCTGTATGCGACGGAATAATACATGCTCTTTTTGAAATGTTTTGTTTTTCATATGTTTTTCATGTGAAAGAAATGTTCAAAACCTCTTTACCGATTGCTTTGAAATTTTGACACGGCGTTGCATTCGAATTGGGGAGTGTTTCTATATACTTAATATATACATACCTTACCTGTGACTGGAGAAAACATGCTTTTTTTTTTTAAAAACATCGACATCTGTTGGATGTAAGAGTAACACACGCTGTAATCTCCCAAAGTTCTTCACCAATTGCTTTGAAATTCTGACACAACGTTCCATTCGAATATGCGCGTCCTTTTATATACCTACTATATAGATACCACCTCTGTGACAGGAAAAAAACATGCATTTTTGAAAAACAGCGCCATCTGTTGCACATAATAGCAACATGCACGTTATACTAAATGTCACGAATTCCATTTGAATGTTCCCGATTGCATTGATAAATTTTAATTTCATAGGTTTTGATTTGTTTTATTTTTATTGAATTATTTTGTGTGACATTGTGTTAGAATTGAGCTGTGTTGTTTACCATACCGTTCATTTCGTAAGTATGCCACACCTGTTACAGGTAAAACTATACATTTTTTAAAAAACAGCGCCATCTGTTGCATGTAGGAGGAACACACATGCTATTCTAAATATGTAACAATTCCATTTCAATGTTTCTATGTTTGTTAAATTGAATTTTCATAGATTTTTATTCATTTTTCATTTTGATTTAATTTTGTGTGAATTGCGTTGGAACTGAGCTGTGTTGTTTACCATACCTTTCACTTTGGGAGTATAGTTTATTTTTTTACTTTTCATATTTTCATTTCATTTTTTAACTGTTTTTCTTATATTTCAGTGATGGGAACATCACATCACTTGATGTTCCCAATTTTCTGATGTGAACATGAGACCATTTGGGAAGGCATCGGACGAGGGAGTGGGGAATGGTGGGGATGACGAGGGGACGGAAGTGAGAGATGATGTGGAGGACGAGGGGACAATGGAGGGGGTAATGGTGGGGAAGGACGAGGGGACGGGGGAGTTTGGGATGGTGGGGACGAGGGGATGGGGGAATGGAGAATGGTGGGTAGGGCAAAGGGACATGGGGAGTGGGGCATGGTGGGAAGGAAGAGGGGATGGGTGAGTGGGGAATGGTGGGGAGGACAAGGGGACGGTGGAGTGAGGAATGGTTGGGAGG